>NW_027103289.1:1699439-1716570 GCF_902728285.1 Clytia hemisphaerica
TTGATTGATTGATTGATTGATTGATTGATTGATTGATTGATTGATTGATTTTTAGCTGCAAGATACATAGATTTGGACATACCTTACGGCTTCCCAGGAACCTATCCAAAAGTACCTTTAGCTCACAAAGTTGCCAAGAACGTCTTCAAAGTTACCAAACATGACAAAAAGAATAAAGAAGGACTTTCAGTTCTCTTCATGGTATTCGGACAAATTTTAACACATGATGTTGGTCGAATGAAGTTTGGTGATTGTCCAGTGAACCCGTGAGTCGCTTTTCTCTTGCGCTTTCACTCTCAAAAGCATTTTCTTTGAGTTTAAATATACGTACAATAATATTATAAATGTTAAAATTTTCTGTCGCTTTTCTCTTGCGCTTTAATTTTTTCGTTACTGTAATCAAGGCAGTAATCAGGCTTACCCAAAAGACTAAATCCGTAAAAAAATATCGGCTTTGGTTCTAGAACGAAAGATCATTTGGAAATTCATTCTACGGAATACTAGGGAACACACACTGTTCAAAATTGAGATGTTTATTCGCTTTCTTTGTACTATCTTTTAGATTTATTTTCAACTGTGAAGCAAAAGAATTTAAACATTCGTGTTTCGCTATGTATTTTGAAGAAGGAAAACCTGAATGTACATTCTTCGCTAAAGGCAAAGCTTTATGTCAAGAGAAGAGACCGACTGAACGGCAACAAGTGAACGAATACACGTCGTTTGTCGATATGTCGAATATATATGGTAACAACGACGTGGTTGCTAAGCGGTTGCGGAGAAATGATGGTAAGCTAAACCTTGATTGTGTATTTTAGTCATTTTGATGTGTCGATTGGTATGTGAAAGAAAGGGGGTTTGTACTTTTACGGCTTTGACGAAAAAAGAGGTGGGAAGACGGTATTTTAAGATCAGCAGTTTGCATGATGGCTTGATCATGATATTGGATGCATTGGATGCATAGTGCAAAAATTAGGGCTATTTTGCTCTATTTTTACGTGATGACAAATATCAGCGATTTTCGTGATGCATGATGGAGAAAAAAATTTGCGTGATGTAATGCACCTTTAATGAAAAAAGATTTTTGTATTATTTTCTATTAAAGGTTTTATTTAAAGTGTTCCCGTTTCATATCAGACACATATTTCATATCAGGACAGTTTCTGCCTATTGTCATATTAGGCTGATATAAACAAAAAAAAATGTTTTTCTTTCTCTCTTTCTCTCTTTCTGATCATGTTGCTCCACATCCGTGTCAATCCAATGTGAAAAAGCTTGTAAATTAGAATTGATGAGTAAGCAAACGATATCACTCTTATTTAAAAACAAAACCTTTAAACAAAACCTTTAAACAAAACCTTTAATACGGAACACACCCAATGCAAATCCTTAACACATTTCTATTTTTCTTTTGATTTGACAGGTAGTGGAGAGCTTATAACCATTGGTGATAACATGCTTCCATTTCTCCCAAACAAGCCTCTTTGTGTTTCGCGGCCTCAATGCTCTGATGCAGGAGATGTGGATGTAGATCAAAACACTGCATTATGGTCTATTCATGTGGTCTGGGTTCGTGAACATAATCGCGTCGCCAAAGAGCTGAAACAATGTCATCCCGATTGGGACGACGATAAGGTTTATCAGGAAGCACGGAAAATTGTGATCGCAGAATATCAACATATCACTTACAATGAGTATGTACCGAAGCTGGCGGATATTGGAAGATATAGTGGATATAAACCATATGTGGAGCCTTCCACCATTAATGCCTTCAATAGCGCCGCTTTTCGATTTGCTCATAGCACTGTACCCAATTTTTTCCACCGCTTAAATGCAAATTATGATAAAGCGTACCCAAGTTTAACCACACAAGAGATTTTCGGAGATTTACGAGAAATTCGTAGTAATGGTATCGAGCCTTTATGTTTTGGTCTCATTGGAAATCAATCAACTCCAGCTAATTCTGAATTCGCATTCGCTATGGCCAGGAAAATCCTTTTACCTCCTAGTTTTAAGGGTCCCAGCTCCCACCTCGATCTTTCAGCTTTCAATATTCACCGAGGCCGAGATACTGGTATGCAAACATATGGAGAATGGAGAAAATATTGTGGGTTGAGACCAATCAAGAATTTCCGACAGCTTCGACGATACATGCCGACCAAAGTTGCTAAAAGATTTGCTAAAGTCTATGACCACCCTAATGATATTGATTTGTTTGCTGCTGGAGTCTCGGAAAATCATGTACCTGGGTTTGCAGTTGGTCCTACATTTCAATGTTTGATAAAAGAGCAGTTTATGAATCTGAGGGATGGCGATCGTTATTTCTACCTGAAACGAGGCGTTTTTACACCACCACAACGCCGCCAGTTGAAGAAAGTTACAATGGCAAGAATCCTCTGCGATAATCTGAAGGGGATGGTGTCCATCAACAAATATGCTTTTATTGAAACAAAATTGAAACGTACCTTATGTGAAGACATCCCGAAGCTTGATTTGCGTTATTTCTAGCCTTACTTATTGATTTGGCACCGTTAAGTAAACGTTATTTTTTAACCCTGCAATGACTTGCGGGTAAAACTTTCAAACAAACTTCGATCAAAGATGACGGATATAGCTTGGTCTAGTATTATAAAAAACAGTAACTGGCCGTAACTGGAACACTGTGAAACATTCAAATTGACAATTAAATTTTTAAGTAACCAACCGCTCTTATCACTTTTATTTTTATTAACTGTTTTTTTAACTTTTTTGTACTTTGATGGGATTAAATTTTGCGGTTTTCACGGATTTGGGTGTCATCCACGAAATTAATTCCAATGAAAATTTAGAAAGGCTTTATTGGCGAAATATTTTCAGCAAAACCTGTTTTAAAATGTTTACTAGCATTAAAGAAGCGCTAAAAATGCGTATTTCAACAACAAACATAGTAGAAGGCACAAAATCGTGAAAGTATTGCCTCCCAATAGAGCTCATCCGCGAAAATTCATACCATTAATCGCCAAAAAGAGAGTTGGGGGCACAGGTTTACTTTCACCCTACTGATGAGTACGGTTGTTGCAATGTTATTTTTACTCAGTACGAGAGGAACCGCAGATTGGCATTTGCACTTGCTTGAAAAGGCAATGGTGCGAAGCTACCATCTGTTGGGCGCCGAAATCATAATATTTTGGGATTTTGCCTCCCCAGTTTACCCAAATTTTTGTCGATCCCCCCCCCACGCTACTGTTTTCTTGTGACCAAGTTTAATTAATTGATCGTTAAGTAACATAAGAGACAAAGAATTTTAAACACAACGATTTCTTCAGACAAACGTCTTGATTACACAATTAAAAAAAGTTAATTACATTTTCCCAAAAAAATATATCAGCAGTCTGCGCTTGATACGCCCATTGAGTTTAAAGCGCGAAGGGATAGAGTAGAATCTCTAACCTATCCCAGGCACTTATAGTGCTGTGAACCCTATCTTAACTTAGGGTCTATTCCCTGTGCTATGGGAAGGTTCACCTCCTCATGGAGGAGTCTTCTTATCCAGGAGTCTCGAGTCTAGCCCTTCGGGCTTAGAAGTCAATGGATACGCCCGTCGAATTAAAACTGGAAACACTGACAACAACCTTTTTTTCGGCAGAAAGCCCAGTATCATCGCGATGAAGCTACTAAGCCCCTGCGGGCCAATAATAGCCCTGTGCCTGAAGCCTTTTTTGCAGCGTTTTAAATTTATTTTCGCTAGTAACTTTAACTCTCGCGGGACTTTTTTAAGGGGTATTGTTTCATTAAAAAGCAACAGATTTCTGCCTGCTTTATTCCAACTAAGAATATTACTCCAATCATTCATACGTTACAAAATTAATTGCAAAATACATTTATGGAAGAAAATTTGGTGGATTTGGCCAAAACCCGCTAAATTAATTTCCCACCAAATTAAATTTTTCCGTCATCCACCAAATTAAATTCCCACCAAATTAAAATGCTCTATTTAATCCCCCAAATGTGTGCTATTTCAGGTTTTAACCCTATTATTATCAGGCTTTTTCGGATTTTGTATTCTCAAGGGGGGGTGTTTTCCACCAGCCTTGCATAACTTTTGATCTAGAAAAGGTATGGACTTGAAATTTGGCACAAATGTTCTCTATCATAAAAAGAGTTCATAGAAAAAAATTTGGGTTGATGACATCATCATAAAGGTGATGACGTCATCACAAAGTTTCACAATTATCGCTGACCAATGAAAAAGTACTGTTCAATAAAATAGCAATTAAAGTTGAACGAATGGAGATTTTTCAATTCTGTTTTAAATTTCTAAAAGCCAAAAATAATATCTTTAACATATTTGCCGGTTTTAACCATACTAATAAAATCAAGGTTTAAAATCCATGCAGAAAATGAGTAAATTTTTTCAAAAAACAATGACGTCATTTTTGATGACGTCATCAGTTTTTGAAAATTTTTTGAATATTTTTTAAAAGTCATCATTAATACCTATAACCTGTCAAAATTTGAAGTCAGTTGGATGGCTAGATCAAAAGTTATGCTAAATTCAAGATTTTGGGATTTTACAGGGTTTTAGCTGGATTTTATGATATGCCTGCACAAAAAAGTCATAAAACCTGATCTGGTCGGTGTATAATTGTAAAATTTGGTATACATGCTGCTAATAGGATTATATTAAAAGTCAAAAACTTTCAGAGTGTTTAAAAAAATTTTCAGTGAGCTATTAGCAAAAGAGTGCCTGCCTGGTGGAAAACACCCCCCCCCCTGATAAAAATAGGGTTAAAACAGTTTTTTCCTTTTTAATGGCGTTTTTTGAATAAAAATGCCCTTCATCCGCGAAATTAAATTCCCTCTGAAAAAACTTTTTTTCGGCCATATCCACCAAATTAAATTTCCGCCAAAATTTCTTCCTTTAATGTAGAGAAAAATAGCATTAATTGCCACCGCAGGGAGCCTAAAGCGACCGAGGATGGCATTCATAGCTTCACGCCTAAGGATAGTTGTTTGCGAAATTTTTTGTCACTTTCTTATACCATGGAGGTATAAAAACAGGAGAAGTATGCTATTGTAACCATGCTCGCCCTACGATTAAAAAAATTACGAGGTATGCATGCTCATAATCTCATATATCGTGCATTTTTAATGAGCTCTTTTGTTGATAGGTGAAATCTTATTGGCTAACTTAAGTGTTGGAAATAAGATGAGACGAGATTCATTGTTTCTGACATTGGTGTAAGAAAATATTTGGATTAAAAAAAGGCCTGTAAACTTTGCAATCCTTCATCAAATGACAAGATTTTTCGATCAACATTTTCTTCAAGGTGAACTCTTCAAAATTCTCCAGCGACTTTTTGTCTACAAATTGGGTCTGAAATTGTGTGTGCTTATACATAACTTTTTATTTTCTGGCTGGAGAAAATATCTTTTCAAAACAAAATTTAATCGGTGACAAAATTGAACGCAAACTTATTTCGTGGAGCTAAATTTTATTTTATTCTCGTATATTAGAAGGCTAGAAATCTTTGATGCTGATAGTAAGAATGTTCAGAGCAAACTTGAGTTCTACTAAAAAGTCGTATTTCTTCGGGCGAGCCTAGAATTTCTTTTGATTTATTACATAAAAGAAATCAAAAGACTTTAACGACCAATTACCGACAAATTCATCTCCTGTCTTTCTTTATACCTCTATGGATTTATATAGCAAATTTTCTCTTGGGATAGAAGTTATTAAAGGTACGTGCACACAATGTAGCAAAACTGCTTCGCTGGTAAATTCGCTTCGCAAAAATATTTTCCATTGTAGTAGGGGGAATTTTGTTCGATTTTTTTAATTCGCTCGATTGTTTTGTTAGAAGCACTTACTATACATTTTTGGAAACTTCAACTTTAGAGAAATCTAAATTACGTTGTTTCCAATTTTTTTTCGGACACTTTGGTGTGATTTTCGGACTAATATGACGGTCTCAAGCTTGGGAAAACGGAGACCTGTTGTATATTTTTGGAAAGCTCTCAAAAAATTAAGATTAGAGATATATTGCGAAAGTACCTCTAGGTGATTTCTATACCTAACTCGAGATATTAACCCTTGAAAACCGTGTTGTTCAGCCAGAAACAGCTGTTTTCTCCAGTTTTTGCGCTTTTTGAAGCTCAATATCTCGAGATATTGAATAAATTAGATTTTTCCGGGAGTTGTTTTCGGAAAATTAAGAAAATTTCCATTCTCATTTGCCAAAATTGTTAAATTTTTACCCATTTTACCACCAAAATACCAAGATTTAGTGCCAGATGTTTACTAGCTTAAAAGACCAGATACTAACTTTTATGAGATTCAAAATTAGACACCACCACCAGTACCCTACGACTGTATCCCTCTCCTGGTCCTCATCCGTACCATAGACCCAAAGAAACCTGATTCCGATGGCGGATTGGCGGCCGCCCACGCTAAAGCTCTAAAGGAGCGGGCCAATTTGAAAATTTTCCCGACCTCCAGAGCTTTAGTGAGTCCTGGGTGCTAGGCTACGTTATATCTTCCTTCGCTTCGTTCAGGATTAAAAGCCATCTTCCATTGACGAGCCCACTCACTTATTCTTGCAAGATCTCTGTTTAGTTCCTCACTGCTCAAAAGTTGGTCAATCACTAATGAAAATAAAGACGTGTCATCAGCGAAGATTTTAGCCTTGGTCTCGAGATTGTTGGGAAGGTCGTTGATGTAGATTAGAAAAAACAAAGGACCAAGAATTGAGCCTTGAGGAACTCCTGCCTTAATTTGTTTCCACTCCGAGGTTTTCCCATTCAAAACAACTCTCTGATACTCTTAGGTTCCAAATAAACGGGCCCCCCCGCTTGTTAATTTTTCGAAAATTTTCCAACCCCCCCGGACCTTATTAGGACCCCCCTGTTTATTAATCTCTAAGAATATTTTCAGATCTCACAGAGAAGGCCCCTTATTTTGCTCTAAATAGCCTGATTTTAGCCTATTTTTACCTTATTTTCTGGTTTCAGAAGTACAATTTCCAACCCCCCCCCCCCCGGCAATTAGGTCCCCCCCGTTTATTAAAATCTAGAAAATTTTCCAACCCCCCTGTTTATTCGAACCCCCCCCCCCCCGTTTATTTGGAACCTAAGAGTACCTACCTGATAAAAAATTTCTCAAAAGGGAAAGTAAGGGACCAGTTACCCCGTAGGATTGGAGTTTGTAAATTAAACCCTCATGCCAGACTCGATCAAATGCCTTTGAGATATCAAGAAACACTCCCCTCGTGTCCGAAGGTGGATCAGTGTCAAACCCTGTAAAGATGTCATGCGTTATGGACAACAACTGAGAGACACAAGAATCACCCTCCCGAAAACCTGACTTCTACTCTTCGGGGGATATGCACACCACTCTTGTTTTGAATATTGAATTTCTCTGGATACATCGCATGCGCACTAGGGTTTTAGTGAAACAATAGAGAGTTTCAAAACCTAAGCCAATCAGCTGTGTTTTAAACATTATTTTATTTGAAATCTCTATTGATAAACTTCTTTTAAAACGCTATTATGTTTATGTCCGATTAAAAAGCAAATTCCCGGTGGGGGCCACCTAGTGGCCACATATATAGCAGTGCCTCTAGCCCAAGAGCCGCAAGAGTAAGGCAATGAAGTATAAGCCCGAAGGGCTAGAATCGAATCTCCTTGGTAGGATTTGAAGCCAACAAATCCTACCAAAGTTGAACGGCCTTGAGCGGCTCGCCTGGTTTTTACACAAATGACAGATTGAAACTAAAATTTACCACTAAATTTCGAAAAAAATATCAATTGTAAAAAACAAAGGAATTGCTAGATTCAATCTGTCGTCAAAAACGAGTCAAAAATACAACGCATTTTTTAAGGCTTCACTTTTTCTTGCCTGAGAAAGGTTAGAGATTCTACTCTCGCCCTTCGGGCTTTAAACTCAATGGAGTGAGGCCTAAAAGCCTGGAGCTGTATATTATGTAGACTATCTGGTGTCTGGGTGCCAGATAACCAAACCTTTTCAGCCATGCCCCTAGCCCGGGGTCCACTTAAAGCTTTTTGATAGGCTGGATGGCGCGATTAAGTGGCCCGGTAGTATATGGTAATATGCTTTTGCTTTTTTGTTTTTCATTTTTGATTTACATCTTTCAACTCCAAGTAGTTATTTTGTTATTTGGATTTTAAACATTCTTTTTCAAAATGGCCAATGGCCTCGCCAAACGCTCCTAGTCTACTTCACTGGACTCAGCGACATCAAAAATCATCAAAAAGCTTTCAGCCAGAAGTAGACGATCCTATCGTCTACACAAGATCACTAAAAAAGGGAATAGTTTAGGAGAGGCGTGATAAATTTGAGTTGAGTAAGCAGTGGTGGAGATGTTTACAGTGTTTACGTTATGTTCCAAAACTCTACCGCCACTTTTTCCCCGTAAACCGCCCTGACGCGCTAACTTTTCCCCGCGTTTACTGACCTTTAAACGGACGATAGCATCGTCTAAGCAACGATGTAAAAATAATAGATAACCAACTACCTCTAGAAGGCACTTCTCCCAAGAGAACAACCATTGTTTTCCTATTGAAATGAGCACTCTATTAAAAAGCTCTGTGTGCAGTGCGTGTTATGCTTTTAGCTAGATTTTGACACACTTTTTGACATCCACTGAATTGATAGAAAATTGAATTGTTATTTACTGCAAATTTTGGAATTTTTTTCAAAAGATAAAGGTACCAATCTTTAGACAAATTGACTACGGATCGGCCTGATACCACTTAATCTTCATCTGGATAAATAAACGCTCGTAAAATGCTGTTATCTGAAAAATATATGTATATGTGTGATTTGAAATGCGATATCTCCATCTATCTATCTATATTTAAGTAGTGACAAAACATACATGTTCGTTCTCCCTACTCACGCATGAAAAGTGCATGAAGGTTGCATGATACAAAATAAACAGATGAATGTTTATAGAACAATAATATCTAATTAAAAAATTCCTTCTGTGAGGCTGCCTATAGGAAAATACTCTTTTTCTAACCCAAATTTTGGAAAAATATACATCACGTGATCGATTTTGTCAAATAGTAGGTTGCAAATGAAGCAAGTTTTTATTTAATTGCACTTTTTACGATGTAAAATGTCATTAATATTTTTACAACCGTAACACGGATGTTTTTTGAGAATCAAGGCAAGTTGGTTATCTATTATTTTTACATCGTTGGTCTAGGCCAGAAGTAGACTAGAGTCTACTTTTGACTGAACTTTGCTTTTTGATAATTTTTTATAACGCTGAGTCCAGTGAAGTAGACTAGGAGCGTTTGGCGAGGTCGCCATTTTGAAAAAGAATGTTTAAAATCCAAATAACAAAAAAACTACTTGGAGTTGAAAGATATAACCAAAAATGAGAAACAAACATCAGTAACAGATTTGCAATCCCTTATTCTCAAATAAAAACATTGCTTCATACTGTTTTTACCTTCCAAAAACAACTAAAATCTGGCGGACTGTTTTACAGTCCGCCTAAGCAAAAGCATATTACCATATACTACCGGGCCACTTAATCGCGCCACCCAGTCTATAAAAGAAAGCTTTAAGTGGACCCCGGGCTAGGCCAGAAGTAGACTCTAGTCTAGTCAGTTTTAGTCTACACCATTGAGTTTCAAGCCGAAGGCTAGAGGTCAATCTCCTTGGTAGGATTTGAAGCCAACAAATCCTACCAAAGTTGCGCGGCCTTGAGCGACCCGCCTGGTTTTTACACAAATGACAGATTGAAACTAAAATTTACCGCTTAATTTCGAAAAATACATCACTCGAAAACAAAGGAATTGCTAGATTCAATCCGTCATCAAAAATACGGCGCATATTTTAAGGCTTCAATTTTTCTTGCCTGAGAAAGGTTAGAGATTGACCTCTAGCCTTCGGCTTGAAACTCAATGGTCTACACCACCATGCCCCGGGATCGCTCTCCGCCAATTTCGCGCCTTTTTATCCCCGAAATTCTAAATGTTCTAAATCGGGAGAATCGGAATTAATTTTCAAGTCTGGGCGAGCTCGAGATGGACAGTTGGTTTGGTTTGTAACAAACAATATTAGAAGAATCGCCAAAATCATAACATTGCTTGCTATATAGGATCTAGGATATTGCAACTATCACATCGTAATTAAGTATAGTATATGTAAGAGTCGGGTCCAACTGTTAGCGTGCAAGCCAAGTTGAAAGTTCTGAGAGCCAAGAGAAAAACTGGAAAAGGAAAGACGAGATTTAACATGCTCCCATCAGTTTTAGTCACAGGTTGCAACAAAGGAATTGGCTTGGAATTCATAAAACAGCTGGTGGGTAAAACCTCCCACCTATTTGCAACATGTAGAACCCCCTCAAATGTAAGCTTTTTCACATTTTTGTTTGACCTTGACACTTACTTACTTCAGTCATGGAGGTATAAAGAAAGACAGGAGAAGTATGCTAGTCGCGCGGCTGAGGTCGAAAAACGTTTCATTTCGTGATACATATTTTAGATTCCAAAAAAAACAACGGAAACTCGCGAATTAGTATGTGTAGATTACAAAATCAAAAAGTTTCCACGATATTATCGTGCAAGTAACGAGTAATTGGCGATTTTTTGCGTTTCCAGGCAAAATTGCAAGGCCTGGAAATTCATGATTTTTGGGGGGTCTTCAAATTAAAAAAAGACCTATACCACATGATAGAGCTCTTCAAACTGAGCAAAAAAGTGTATTACACCAAAGTCCCAACTTCTCTAGATCAAAAGTTATGGGCCTATTTGGTAAAAAACTGATGGAAAACAGGGAATTTCCCCACAATCTGCATTATTTATGCAAAATTAAACACTTTTTGACCTCAAATAGGGCCCTAACTTTGATCTAGAGAAGTTGGGACTTGGTGTAATACACTTGTTTGCTCAGTTTGAAGAGCTCTATCATGTGATATAGGTCTTTTTTAATTTGAAGACCCCCCGAAAATCATGAATTTCCAGGCCTTGCAATTTTGCCTGGAAACGCAAAAAATCGCCATTTACTCGTTACTTGCACGATAATATCGTGGAAACTTTTTGATTTTGGAATCTACATATACTAATTCGAGAGTTTCCATCGAAAAAAGTGGAATCTAAGAGGGTATCACGAAAATCATTTTCTAGCCACTTTTTTCGACCTCAGCCGCGCGACTATGCTATTGTAACCAAGCTCGCCCTACGATTAAAAAGTTACGATGTATGATGCTCATAATCTCATATATCGTGCATTGTTAATGAGCTCTTTTATCCATAGTTAAATCTTATTGGCTCATTTTAAAGCTTTAGAAATTAGATGAGACGAGATTCATTGTTTCTGACATCAGTGTAAGAAAATATTGGACTAAAAAAAGGCCTGTAAACTTGGCATCCTCATCAAATGATAAGATTTTTCGCTCAATGTTTCTTTCAGGTGAACTCTATTGCTTGATACTTTCCTCCAAAATTCTCCAGCACTTTTGTCTACAAATTGATTCTGAAAATCGTGTGTGCTTATAAAGAACTTTTCATTTTCTGGCTTGAGAAATATCTTTTCAAAACAAAATTGAACGGATAGCGAAATGGAACATAAATTTGTTTCGTGGACGAAGTTTTATCTAATTTTCGTATATTAAAAGGCTAGAATCTTCAATACTGATTATTAGAATGTTCAGAGCAAACTTGAGTTCTACTAAAAAGTCTTATTTCATCGGGCGAGCTTAGAATTTCTTTTGATACATTTTATAAAAGAAATCAAAAGACTTTAACGACCAATTTCCGACACATTCAACTCCTGTTTTCTTTATACCTCTATGCTTCAGTATACTTCAGTTTGATTTGATGATATTCATCTGTCCAGCTCGTTGAGCCCAACACGTATTATTTGATCAACAAGAGCATTTGATTCAGCCAATCTTGTTTGTCGCGACGTAGTATGAGGTTCGTCGGGTATAGAGCACAGATATTTATCGAGTCGTTTCTTGAAGGAATCTTTTGAACAGCCAGTGATATTTCGTATGTCAGAGGGAATACTGTTGAAGAGTTTTGGACCCTGTACAGCTAAGCTCTCGCAAATAAATTTGCGAAAGCTACTTCGTTCGATTGTTCGTAGTTCGCATTTTCGACCATGACGGCTTGTAGTTGAAGACGAGACACCACCTTTTACAGTGCCATCCTCCTTCAGTGTGGCTGAAATTTGGTACTAGACCCTCTAGTATCGACCAAATAAATAATTCTGTTCTCTCTCTCCTCCTTTGTAGAGAATACATTTTCAACATTTTCAATTGTTCCCAATAATCGAAAGCGCTAAGGCCTTTGATTTTATTGAAGAAGTTCTTTTGTACTGATTCAATCTGTTCAATTTGGTGGATGCTGTTTGGTGACCAAAGCTGAGAACAGTAGTCGAGGTGAGGGAGAACTAGGGATTTCCACAACGTTATCATAACATCACTGCTTCTGTTGTTGAATGTTCTCAAAATCCAACTAGAAATGTCCTTAGCTTTTTCTATCATTTTATTGATGTGATCAGTGAATGAGCAGTCACTACTCATCCACACTCCAAGATCTTTGACAGAGTTTTTGTTTTCAATTATAGTTTTGTTATTCTCAACTTCAGTTGAGCTATAATCTGAGAATGTCTGTATGTATGTATGTATGTATGTATGTATGTATGTATGTATGTATGTATGTATGTATGTATGTATGTATGTATGTATGTATGTATGTATGTATGTATGTATGTATGTATGTATGTATGTATGTATGTCTGTATGTATGTATGTATGTCCGTTCGAAAACTTTAGGGCAGGCTGGACACTTCAAAAAAGGTCGGATTTGACTGAAATTTGGCACACTTGTTCCTTGGGTGATATCTGGGGGTGTTTTTTTCATTTTTTGAAATTTTGTTTTTGGGGCTGGGGACGAGTTTTTTCACCAAAACGAGGTGGCAGCTTGGAACCGTAAAAAGGTCGGATTTGACTGAAATTTGGCACACTTGTTCCTTGGGTGAATATCTGGGGGTGTTTTTTTCATTTTTTGAAAATTTTGATTTTTGGGGCCTGGGGACGAGTTTTTTCACCAAAACGAGGCTGGCAGCTTGGAGACCTTAAAAACGGTCCGTTTTGGCTGAAATTTGGCACACTTGTTCCTTGGGTGAATATCTGGGGGTAGTTTTTTCATTTTTTGAAAATTTTGATTTTTGGGGCCTGGGAACGAGTTTTTCACCAAAACGAGGCTGGCAGCTTGGAGACTTTAAAAACGGTCCATTGACTAAATTTGGCACACTTGTTCCTTGGGTGAATATCTGGGGGTGTTTTTTTCATTTTTTGAAAATTTTGATTTTTGGGGCCTGGGGACGAGTTGAAAAAAATAAGATAAAAACACCCCCAGGTATTCACCCAAGGAACAAGTGTACCAAATTTCAGCCAAAACGGACAAAGTATATTTGCTACCTAATACTAGATATTTGAAATGTTACAATTGGGCCTTCTAATAACGGGAAAATCTGAAGTTGAGCCCAGTGCGGTGTATGTATGTATGTATGTCCGTCCGAAAACTTTAGGGCAGGCTGGACACTTCAAAAAGGTCGGATTTGACTGAAATATAGTGAAATAGGTTGATAAACTTTTTGATTCAGTATCTTTACCGTATTTCAAGTGTTCGAATTTACAACTATTTAGTTTTTCATGTTATTGTTCTCAGTCCAATCATAAACTATGTTGAGATCATGTTGCAACTTGAACGTGTCAATTATTCCTTGGATTTCTTTAAGCATTCTAGTATCGTCAGCAAAGCTTGCAAGGATTGAATACCTGATATTATCATCAATATCAGAAATCATCAGAAGAAACAAAATTGGCCCAAGTACTGTTCCTTGAGGTACTCCTGATATGACAGGGGCACTTTCGGATTTGAAACCATTTACAACAACAGATTGTTTTCTGCCTTTCAAAAATGATTCAATCCATCGCAATAGCTTTCCTTTGATCCCGAGCTGTGACAATTTGTGTAACAAAATTGCATGATCAACTTTGTCGAATGCCTTACTGAAGTCCAAATAAATTGTGTCGACATTAATACCTCTCTCAAGGTATGATAGTATTGTATCATAATGTTCAAGGAGTTGACTCAAACAAGATCTACCTTGTCGAAAGCCATGTTGGGAGTCATTAAAAATGTTATTCTCTTCTAGATAATTAACAATGTTTTTTCGCACAATCTTTTCAAAGGTTTTCATTATGTGCGAGGTTAGTGACACTGGCCGATAATTTTGGGCTTCACCTTGGTCCCCACCTTTGTAAATAGGAATGATATGACTGTCTTTGAAGAGATGTGGTGTTTCCCCGTTATCAAAACACTCTCTCCAGATTGAACAAAAAGGAGTTGCTAGTTCTTGACTACAATTTTTGAGAAAGAGAGCAGAAAAAGCATCAGGTCCTGGTGCTGCATTTTTGGATATTGTTCCAATCTCCTCAACAAAGTCCTCTTTCGTAAAATCAATATCAGTCAAAACAAAATCACTGTCTTTATCATTATATTTTGCGTTTTCGAGTGGTGTACTGAAGACTGATTGGTACTGTTTTTGAAGAATGTCTGCCATTTTTTTACTGTCAGACACATAATTGTTTGTTGTTTTATCTATCAAAGGACCAATTCTAGCTTTGGTCTTACTATGTCTTTTCGCATAAGAAAAGAAATATTTTGGATTTAGTTTGATCGCCTCACAAGCTTTCTTTTCTGCAGTTGTAGTACTCTTCCTGTATGAGGTTTGTAATTGTTTTTCAATATCAACAAGTTGGGTTTTGATTTTTTTGATCTGAAAACAGTTTCTTGCCGAGATGAATCTTTTTTCTAGCTTAGAACGCCTCCTCATTAGAATCCTCCTTTCTCTCGGAATTATTTTATTTTTGTTCGTTTATTAGGTTTCCTAATTGGAACAAATTTTTCTACGATTTTTTCGCATATTTTTAACAGTTTTTCAAATTTTTCTACAGATTTTAATTCATAAAATTCATTGTCCCAGTCAATTTGAGTCAATTTTTTACAGATTCCCAGGCAATTTCTTCGTGATAGAAATTGAATTTTTCAAATGAGTTACTTGGAATTCTGTCGTTTGTTTCAGTTACTGCTTCTATAGTTTTATGAATGTTAATATTTACAGATGAATGGTGCGTTATGTTTGGGTTCGTTGGGATGCATGAGTAGCTATGTACTAATTCACGGTTGTTTGTCCATACTAAGTCAAGTATATTGCCATCTTTGTGTGTTTCCTTAAGGATACACTGTTGTAACGTAAATTCATTTGCAAGTTCACTTAACAGATATAAACATTGCTTCTCATCACTAGAAGCTCCTTTTGTAGAACTCCCACAAGGCCAGGATGCATGTGGAAGGTTAAAATCTCCTAGCAAGAATATGTCTGGTAAGGTATTTTCCGCAAAAGTATTAAAAGTATCTCTCATCTTTTTTAATATTTCAGAAAATTCTTTCGAGGTTGATGGATGACCGTGAGATGAGTCATCTGGTTGTCGATAAATAACAGATATCAATATGTTTAATTTCTTGGAGTGAACAATTAGCAGTTCATTCACACCGTTTGAATACTGCAACACTGGTTTAAAGGTTGACTGATGTCGTTTCTAATGTAAAGTGCTACTCCTCCACTGTGTCGACCATATTTCTTTTTGGTTCGTGATCTATCTGCTCTAATTATGAAGTAGTCGTTAATTTCAACTTCTGCATCCTTGTGATCAGCAAGCCACCCACGTCTCAGTTAGAGCGATGAAAAGTGAATTTTTCTCATGTAAAATATCATGTTATTCCGTGCAATGTTTACGAGACAAAAGAGAAGACTGTACTGGAAAGCAGAATCAAAATGATAATTACTAGTTGCTATTTTCGTCATTGAAGATTTCTGATCAATATTTATTTGATAATGGAATCATTTTGATTTGGCTTGATTGATTGTTGAGTCCATTATCGCTTGCTTGACTTTTGAGAGATTTTTGTTTAACATTGGAGCTTGATCATCATCAATTAGAATAATGCCGATTTATATTTGTACGATAAAGTGATAACAAAAGCATGATTGATGACTTTAGCCCAAAAGACAACTTAAATGATAAAAGTACCTATATGTTACTTTTGCTGCTAGCTCGAATATATTTTCAAACAAGATATCTTTCACAAAAACGTGTTTTTTACTGGCGAATCAACTTATATTTTTATAAACTCTTTGACGTGAGATTGTAGATAACGCTTGTTATTATTACCACCTAATAAATAGTAATGGCATTACTTTAATATACTTATATGAATAATAGAAAATTTTGAATTTTATTCTGCAAGGCAAGGTTCTTGAAAAAATTAGTTTGGACTGGTTTGGATTGATTTTATAAATGAAACATTGGGAACATCTTTTTGCCGAACACACAATATCGCAAAAATAGACTCACAAAAAGACAAAATTTCATCACGCAAAAAATCTCACTAGTCTTGATAAGTTACTGGAAATTATTGCTAGGCTGCTGATTCCTTTTCGGAAAATTGATACATTTAAAGTGAATGATATCATAAAGAGGTAGCACATTTTGAGAGATTGTATACTAGGTTCTAATGGCTGAAAAGCTCAAGATCATCTTTCAAACTACGCACTATTTTCTTTTAAATTTTGAAGGGAAATGTATAATATAATTTTTGAATTGTTGATAAATTTGTCTTTGTAAAAGTTTTATAGAGAGCTAAGTAATTGTTTCAAAAAGTCACAAAAAGAGAAAAAGATGGGATAAAAGTCTTTCAATTTATTCAGATAAACTAGGTACCAGCCTAAAGCCTAATGTAATATCTTTGTTGTTGGTCATTCAGCCATTGCACAAGAAACATGTGTGTTCTTTTTTGTCACTTGCATTTTTTTTTATAAGAACCAGTAAATATTTTTTAAAGTTTGGCTGTCCTTTTTTGCACTTTGAGCCTGAAATTGTTTTTGAATTGCTCAAAACCCGACGTATTTAATTTTTGAGCCTCGCATTGTTCTTATAAAATTCTTATAAAAAAGAAAGAGTTGAGTTGGAAAACATTATCAATAAAAGTTTGACTTATAAAAATAATTTGTTAGTGTCGAAATTTCTTCGCTTTGCGAAAACGG
>NW_027103289.1:1717474-1727988 GCF_902728285.1 Clytia hemisphaerica
AACCAGTAGTAACTTAACATTATACAACTTATGCACCCTTGAGTTCTTAAAATTGCCCTCTGAAATAGTGCCAAGAGGCAGTTTCCAAGATTAATTTTCCCTGACTTTTGGTTAAAAATCCACCCTTTTCCCCTGACAATTATCAAAATTTTGAAAAGAGGAAATTCCTAGATTGGCTAAAAATCATCAAATTCAAGGCATTCTGGAAAAAAATTCCCTGACTTTTCCAGGTTTTGCCTGACTTTTTCTAAAAGCAGTCCTTTTTCCAGGTTTTCCAGGTTTTCCCTGACCGCTGGGAACCCTGCAAGGATTTCCAAAGCTCTATTTTACATGTGTGTGCACTTCTAAGGATCAGATCACACTTCGCATGAAGACATAAAGGTTTTTTAGAGAAACTAAAAACAGTAAAGAAAAATATTTAGGAAGTGTTATTTAGCCCCCAGAGTTACATAAAATTATGCAGGTCCCCCCCAAGATAGAGCTCCCCCCGCCTGTCAGGAAAAACAAACAGCTCCCACCTCTTATATGGCAAATTTGAGGTGTAGCTCCCCCCGCTCAGGCGGGGGGGGGGGGGGGGTGCGAGCCATGGACAAAAGTTGCTAAAATTGTGAGTATTCGATTAAGTTCGACAAAACATATTAAGTTTGACAAAGTTTGACAACGAGAAATGTTTGAAAAATTTGACAAAAAACTCAGTTCGATAAAGTTCAACAACAAGGAAAGGTTCGACAAATTCGACAAAAAACTCCGTTCGAAAAAGTTTGACAACACAAAATGACCAAGTTCTTCAAAGTGTTGTCAAAAGCTGGCAAAAATTACGAAAAATGACCTCCTTTGGGTACCAGCCCCGGTGGGACCAATCTAGGCCTCTACAGCCCCCCACAGCCCTTCGGACCGCTTTTATACCCTCTGCCTTGCTTTCCCTCAAAGCCATCACCCTCCATCAGTCATCCGAAGCCTTTAAAAGGCTTGGAAAGGCGGAAAGGCTTGAAATTGGTCAAAATTGGAAAAAAAATTACCTCCTTTGGGTACAACTGCGGACCGCCCCTGGGGGTCCCGGCAGGTGTGCCGGGGGGTCTGATCGGTGCTCATTGGTCAGGGGGGGTGTAAGCGAACACGCCTGCCCCGTTGGGGGTTCTTCAAAATTCCTCAAAGTGCCATCAAAAGACGGCAAAAATTGTCAATAATGACCTCCTCAATTGAGGCTGCTACACCCCTTTCTCACCAGGAAAAATCGCTGGTGAGACCAATTGAGGCCTCTACAGCCCTCCATAGCCCCTGTATTTTTGCATACATCAAGATAACGCATGGAAATGCGAAAAGGTCTATTGATTTCAAATAGCTTTACTTTCAATCGATCTTCTATTATGTTTGATAAGTTTGATTGCAATTTAATTGGCCCACTCCTTTCTTTATACATAGAGCTTTAGCGTGGGTGGCCATTGGAAAATTAAATAAGAGTGACTGCATAAGTACCTTACAAGACAGGCCATATATATTTTAGAAGGGCACTTTTTCCAGTGTTTTTCCATTAAAAAGGCTGTTTTTACCAATATTTTAGTAATTTCAAGAGGGGCAAGGTACGATAACTGGACCCTTATAGGGCATGAAAAATGACCTGCATCAGTAAATAAATCAAATGAATGTAATCAAACATAATCGAATACAATCAAACGTAACTGAAGCAATTGAATGGCAAATCCTGTGTAATATTCAATTACGACATTCGACAATTCAATCACAATTATTCAACTGCATTTGATTGTGTTCAATTGATTAGGTATTCGATTAATTTGATTGACACCGTCTGGCCATTGCAACAACAATGATGATAGCGACTTCAGAATTCACACACCTTTTGTTGATGCCAAACCAAATGTTTCATTTTTTTGTGAATTTTGAACCCTTCTAACTTTTCTCTACCGTCAACTGCTCTAACTTGGGACGATTGGTC
The DNA here is from genome assembly GCF_902728285.1 of Clytia hemisphaerica. Lineage (NCBI taxonomy): Eukaryota > Metazoa > Cnidaria > Hydrozoa > Leptothecata > Clytiidae > Clytia > Clytia hemisphaerica. The sequence goes on from NW_027103289.1 coordinate 1,719,429, forward strand.
GAAACATACCGGGTGTCTGTGAAAATACTTCCCCCTGTTTGATTCAATATTGCGAAAAAGTGAAAAAATATATTAGCTTTATTTTTTCTAAATCGTTTAGAGGAGGGTTTAACTTAAATTTTGGTATATCAAACTTTAACATTGCTTCATTAGATCAAAAGTTATGACAAAAAGAGTAAAAAAATTGTTGTCAAAAAGAGCACAAAAAGACGAAAAAACAAGGTATCAATTTACTTTTGATCTTCTGTGCATCTTTTTTGTTTTATTATTCGTTTTTAATGATTTTTATTGCCAATTTAGAGCTCCTTTTTGGATTCATTAAGCATGAAGTTTAAAAAGCAACAAACTTTTATCAAAATTTTTCAAAAAGTTTCCAAAGCTTAGCGGGTCTATTTGAGTGGAGAAGAGAAAGTTTGAGTGTCTTTTTTTCTAACAAAAGATTTGATACCCTGTTTTTTCGTCTTTTTTCGCTCTTTTTGAAAAAAGATTTGTTACTCTTTTTGTCATAACTTTTGGTCTAATGAAGCAATTTTAAAGTTTGATATACCAAAATTTAAGTTAAACCCTCCTCTAAACGATTTCGAAAAAATCAAGCTAATATATTTTTTCACTTTTTTGCAATTTTGAATCAAACAGGGGGAAGTTTTTTCAGAGACACCCGGTAGGACTGTTGATATCTGGCCTGTATTTTCAGTTACTGTTAAATCTCTTTGACAACAAATTTGTTTTGATAACTCCACCAAGTTTATCAATCATACTTTCTGTCAGAACTTGTCACAATAACTTTCACTGATAGTGCGCCGTTTTTAATTTTTTTTTTTTATTCAAAATGACCGGATGCCGATTGAAGAAATAGAGAAAAAAGTTGCAATCATTGATGAACAATTATGTATGTCTCTGGAAATGGTTGAAAACATAGTTGCAGGTTGAAACTTTGTATGTTTATCAGAAAGGAATTTAATAAGAACTTTAACACTATTACATTATTTAAATTTATTGTTCAAGGAGCTGTCCAAATTAGCAGAAGAGAATTCTAATCTACACATTTTGCATGTTGGTAAGAATATTGTAAGTTTTCTCACTATATTTATAAAATAATGTAGAATTAAAAAACTCTGGAGAAGATTTTCAACCAAAATTATAGAAAACGGTGGTGTCTTATCATTTCATGGACAAGTTCTATTGAGTTTATTAAACTTAAAAGTACCTAGAAGGGAATCTTTTGGATGGAAAACTAAGCAACTAATGTTACAGGTTGGTTACCCAATTGTAGTTTTCACTCGAGAACAATGAGAAGAAACAATAGATTCAAAAGTGTTTACCACGTGGTAGCAAAATTTGAAGAAGGGAATCTTTTGGATGGAAAACTAAACAACTAATGTTACAGGTTGGTTACCCAATTGTGGTTTTCACTCGAGAACAATGAAAAGAACCAATAGATTCAAAAGTGTTTACCACGTGGTAGCAAAATAGAGTGCACTCTTTAAGCAAATGGACTAGGTAAACATTTTCGAGCTTATCTACAATAGTGTGGTGGTTCCCCTTAATTTGAATAGCATTGCCATCAAGGCAGAAGATCCAATCTCAAAATAAGTACACGAGAAAACTTCTTTTACTTTGCTAGCTTGAAATTTGAGTTTGTCCCCCTTTTTTCTCTTGATCCTACCCAACTAAAAGAAAAAGGCCAGAATCTCAGAATTTTAAGTTAGGAAAGCAAAAAAAGTCTCAGTTATCTCAACACTAATTTTGAGATTGGATCCTCTGCCTCGATAGCAGTGATAGATGGATCCATTTTGATTTCATAGAAGTAACAAAGGATGATGACATCTTTGCAGCTAAAGAACAAGTATCACATTTTGTGGAAGATGGCGGTTTACATTGTCTCATTAACAATGCTGGTGTTGTGAATTATGAACATGCAAAGATGGAAAATTTGACATCAGAAAGTCTTTTAAATACTTACCATATAAACGCTGTTGGTCCTGCCATGATGGTTAAGGTAGACAATTTCTCTCATGCCTTGTCAGGGAGTCAAGAAAGTCTGGATAATAATTTCTTTTTGTCTTCATTTTACAAAGAGTTAACATAAATTCCTAAGTTCCTTGGTTGATTCTAGTTTTAACAAAACCCTGATTATAGCTTTCTATTTTCAGGCATTCTTACCACTTTTAAGACAAGCTGCAACAAATTCTTCTTCAACTGCAATGCCTTGTGGCGTATTGAATATTAGCTCCAGAACTGGATCGATTGAAGATAATGGTATGGGCAAGCTGTATGGCTCAAGGCTATCCAAAGTAAGCGCGATATTCTAAATAGAACATTTAGCATAATTTTAATAATATTTACGACTTCAGGTGAGCTTTCATGATGCTCAATGGAAACTGGTAGTTACCATGCCCTTGTCCTTTTTTTCAGGCGTGCCGATTTTTGAATAAACATATCGTCTCATTTATATTCTTTTATATCATTTATTTTCCAGGGAGAAAGAAGATCACGAACTAGCTAACTAGCTATATTTTGTTTAAGATTTGTTCTTGTTTTCTATAAAAAAAATTTATTTTGTTTTGAAAAGAATTCGAATGTCATTAGTAATCAAATAAGGTCGTCAATTACATTTGAAAATATATAAAAGAAAAGAGAAAAAAGAGCGGGCTAATCAGGGCAGAAATTAAAATTGCTTAATGTAGATGGGTATTTAATTTCAAAACAAAGGCCAAACGAAGTCTAAAGCAGGCTCTATCAACAAAAACATTCCGAAAACGAAAGAGTAACACATGTACAGACAGACAGACAGACAGACAAACAAACAAACAAACAAACAAAGTGACATACAGACTACGGCTATTAATTTTACATAGTATATAAATACAGTAAAACACTTTCAATCATATTCATTGTTCTTTGACCTATCTTTTTCATTTCAGGTAGCTTTAAACATGCTCACAAAAAACCTAAGCATAGAGTTGAAAGCAGACAATCTCATAGCTGTGGCTTTGAATCCTGGATGGGTAAAGACAGAAAATGGTGGGGAGAATGCGCTGATAACAGCGGAACAAAGTGTACATGGCATGCTCAGTGTTTATAAGGGCTTAACAATGAAAGATTCAGGTGCTTTCCTGAGCTATGATGGTTCAACAATACCTTGGTGATGCAACAAAATTTTTTTATTATTTTTCAATGTACATTTTTAAGTAATGTTTTTCTACACATATGCACTACACTATCTGATGATAAAATAGGACGTTCTCAAATGATTGGATGACATAAATAGAGTACTGCAGGCTATCCTCGAATGCCCCCATATATACTACATCCCCCTATATAATATACACCTACCAAACCCGCACTATTTAAATTAGCGGTCTGTCAACCTTTTTTTAACCATTTTCCAGCCATTTTCCATTATCAGATATGATGTTTTACAGATTTGGTAATCCTGAGGAAACTGGATTACACACTATTTTGAAAATAGCGCAACTACTCTTAAGTGCCAAATAAATGGCCCCCCCCGTTTAATAATTTTTAAAAATATTTTTAGCTGTCAAATAGAAGGCCCTTATTTTGCTCTAAATAGCCTGATTTTAGCCTATATTTACCTTATTTTGGGGTTTTCAGAAGTACAATTTCCAACCCCCCGGCAATTAGCTTCCCCCCGTTTATTAAAATCTCAGAAAATGTTCAACCCCCCCGTTTATTCGAACGCCCCCCGTTTATTTTGCACCTAAGAGTATAAGTTATTAACAAAAATATAGTTTGTATCTAAGGATATCAATCTCAGGCCCCACCCCCTAAATCTTTTTTTCATCTTCATTTTCAACTTCATTTTCTAAGTTTTTGAAAATCTTAAAATCATCCGCTTTAATATGATCTTTTCAACGATGTAATACTTATAATTACAGTATATCTTCTCTCCTTTAAGAGCAATGTACTGAAATATGCTGACATTTATCCTAATATTGTCTAAAAATCTTACCTAGTTGATGTTGTCAGATTTACAGATCAATTTAGATCATAATATTGAAGATGTTGCATAGCCTCTAATTGGTGTGCAAAATTAAACATTGAAATTAAAATGATAAAAATCATGTCTGGAAATTAATAGTTTTCTTGAAAAAGATAGGCATAATGCTTGATACACCTATAAATCTTTAGCTTCAGCTTTTGAGGAAAGAGGTAACGAAAGTACATAAAAAAGTTTCTCCGACGATAGTATCAAAAATATCAATGTAGGAGAGCTCTTGTGAAGATGTAAAGATACCTTTGCACTGGATCGAGAAAGTAATGTCAATTCAATAAGATTTGCCTCGCAAGAAATATAGTATTATCAATTTTGTTTTGGCAGCCTCAAAAATGTGCTGTGCAGTGCGCTGAGAAAAGATATTCCTTGGGTATTTGGTCATTAATACAAAAAGTTCATTTTGAGTCAAATGTCTCTTGTTTTTGCTTAAGTTTGAAATTTAAAATAACGTCAGACTTTGATTGTGCAATCCGTTTCTAGGAAGGTCTATTGCAGGAGTCTACCGTAGCTTGCAACGATACAGTATGATGATTTGTTTTCTTTCGTTTTATAAATTGTATTTGATTTCTTTCTTTAGTGAATAATATAAGAAATAAGAGAAACAAATAAAAACAACAGGATTATTCAGAAGATGAGTGGGTACACAATATCTGTCACAGATGCAACGAAAGATGGTGAAATTATTAAATTCACCGTCCAAACGAAATTGGTATGTATCCTTTCAATTAGTAGATATTCAGTTTTAAAAAACGGTCACCAAAAAGCATTTTGTGAGACCCCCTTTTTTTTAAGGGGGAACCAACTTTTCCAGAAGTGCTTTATAGGGGGGATAGGAGATTTTCCGAATAAAATGTGGGGTTTGAGATTTTAAGGAGGGGGGGGGTTCAAGTAAAAATGGGGGAGGTACTTTAATGGGATAAATTTTCGCAGGGATTAATTTTCGCGGATTTCGCAGATTTGGGTGTCATCCGCGAAAATAAGTCCCATTGAAAATTTGAAAAAGGCCCATCCGCAAAATCCGCGATTAGTTTCCGCGAAAAATTTGAATTTTTTTTGCAATCCGCGAAATTTCTATTTTTATCGTTTTTTATTTTTTTTCTACATGAGGGCACGCAACCCTCGAAAAAGGTCAAATCCTCGATATGCTTGTTAGCAAAAAATCGTTTTCCTCAAAATTTTCTTCACAAATTTAGAATCTTGGAAGAGGTATTGGAAAAATTTTTATCTAAAGTGATCGCTTATTGTTAAAAGCTTTTCAATGCAAGAGGGTAATCCAACTGGCTTGAAATTAAACATTTAAAAGGATATGTAAGAAAAGGAGGGAAAACGGAAAACAAAAGAATTTATTTTCAATTTATTTTCTTATCCCGAATTTCTCTTCCACTTTTTTCCCAAATAGGCTGTGATAATTTAGCTCCGCACCATGGAAGTTCAAATTCAACTTTTGATAGTTGTAATACATATCTCCTCGCCCTATTCCAAAACACCCTCTTATTACTTGAAAAAAAAATTCTTAATTCTCCTGGAAAAATTTTACTTCAATGTTTTGACCCTTTTCAAAAATTTTAATTTGTACCCCAATCCGCGAAATTAAATCCCCGCGAAAAATCAAGAAATCCCTCATCCGCGAAAATTAATTCACTGCAAAATCTTAAAATTTAGCGGATGAGCTCAACCGCGAAATTTAATCCCCGCGAAAATTTATCCCATTAAAGTAACAACTTTTGGTCAAAATATCTATCATATTTTATATTGATTTAGATATTTGGTGTGGGACAACTAAAAAACAAGTGAAAACATTTTAAATTCTTAGGAGGGGCGTTTTTTGATGGCAGAGGGTGTTTGTTTAAGGAGGCATTTATACAAGGGGACGTTTATTAAATAATATAACCACTGTCATTTTTTTCCAGTCAACCAGTGGTAGGTCCTTAAAAGTAACCATGAAAATCAAAACCTCTTACACAAGGCCATTAAAACTGTAATTCAATCTTTAATTGCTTTTTCTTGCAGGATGACAATTCGGACAGTGAAAGTGGGAAAATTGTGTTGAGACAATACGAAGATTTTGAATATTTACTACATGTGTTGACCACTAAAAATGATTGCAATGGTGTCTTTGTAAGTGGTACTTTTCAAGTTTTAAAATACTCTCTGAGTGTTTGAGCCTTTTGGGTACCCTACTGCTGACATTGTCTTATAAATGGAAGATGCCCTTAAATTCCTCCATTGACAGGACTAACGCACCTCAAAAAACAAATTTATGTTTCAATAAGAATCTTCCCTCCCTATCTCCCTTGAGAACGGTTTATGTTTAAACTACCGGTTGTGAAGTAACATTAAAAAGTAATACACCAAATTTTAAGTTAAGCTTTCCTCTGAATGATTCCGAAACAATCTTTGAAAAATCTCTTTTCTACTGCCTACATTATCAAATCAAAGAGGGTAACTTATTTATGGCACACCCGGTATGAAATTTCATCAAAGTTTTCCGATCACCAACTTGTCTTTTCAGCTGCCTCATTATACATCATGTTGAATAAGTCGTTGGCAAAAAGTAACACAAAAGTCGCTTTGCTAACAACAATTGCTACACCTTTCCTCATCATACATCTATATATTAATAGCGGTAGTCTGTATGTCGTTTTGTCTTTCTTTCTGTCTGTGCTACTTTCGTTTTCGTACGCAATGTTTTTGTTCTTTTAAAAGATGACTTTTGCTTCTTGCTCCACAAATGTGTTAAATCAGATTCGCGTCGTTTTATAAAGACTTTATTTTGATTGATAGATTAGACTTTTTCTTTTTTTTCTTTCTTTTCTTTTGTTTTATGTTTTCGAATGTAAAGTAATTAACGACCTTATTTGATTTGAGACATTCGAATTCTTTTCAAAACAAAAGAAAATCTTTTAAAAAGAATCTGTTATGTTAAAGAAAAGAACAAATATAAAATAAAACACAAGAATCACATAACAGGTTTGTTAGAACAACATCAACATTAAAAATACATTCAAAAGGCGGTAAAAACTAGAATTCTTTCTTCGTAAAAAGGGACCTTTAAACATGTATGTCAATGTTTTGCTGTAAATCTAAGTCATTGTTGAATTTGAAAAATTACTGAAGTTATGACGAAGTTATTTTATAAAAAACAACATAAAATTGCGCTATCACGCTTTTTTGTCTGCGTGTCCTAGCTGCCTTCCAGGGGGACTATGGTTGCGAGCTGACTTTCGGCCCTGCCCCTCGGACCCTTAGCAGAATAAAAAGGAGAAGAAACAAGGGAAATTGTGTGAATTTTAATTCACTTTTTGGAACTAATTTGACCAAATTTCTATCATTCAGGGGGCCAAAAGTTGAATTTTCCTATTTTTCCAATTCTTAGTGGGACTGAAGTTTGATTTTCCGATTTTTCAAACTGCCATGTTTCAAAAAAGGCACCTTTAAGGCCGGCACATACCCATACCCTTCTCTTGCCTAAGTACCCCCTCCCCCGGGCTGCCTCTTTTCGAAGAATCACGTGTCATGTCTATTATTTCACTCCGCTTATCTTGACATCAAAGTTTTCCTAAACATCAAGAACTACGGCAAATATAACACGAGCGAAGCGAGAAAAAAATCCAATTGCAGAGCCGTCTCGGACGTCGCTGGTCGCCGGTATGGTGTAATTTGGGAATGACGCCCTTTCTGTTTTCTGATTATTTTTGCCACAAAAATCTTTTTCAAAATATGGTTAAAAGATACGTCACCCGGGAGGGATAGAGTCAAACTTTGAAGAGAATTCTTCCCTTTAATTTTGATTTCATCGTGTTTAAGCCACCTTCCCAACATCTCAAAGGACTTTAAATGCGTTCAGCAAACAGCTAAACTGGCGTGCGACGCCGGGTACCGGCTAGTTACTCTATATTAGAACTAAGATATTATTTTCGCTTTGCAGGTACCCATTTTACCACCGAAACCTTTCGTGGCACCGAACCAAACAGATGCCAAGAATAAGATCAGTAATTCGGGTAAGGTTGATTTTTAAAATGTCGTGAATTTTTTTCTAGAGAGCATTTTTAACTTTTTAAGTTGATTAATTATTAGGTTTCTTAGAAAGTTTCCTTTTTTTATGGAGCGATGGCCAAGTGGTCAAAGGCGTCAGCGTTTCAAACTAGGGATTCACAATTCGAATCCCCGCTCCTTCCAATGTTCTGTTCAGTTCATAGATAGTCGGCTGGCCGTGGTCGAAAACAATCAAAAGACTGCCTAAAAGTCCTAGATTACTGGGCTATCCACGTAAAATATCGACTCTATCTATCTATCTTAATAAGGGGTTAAGTCCCACTCCCATCTCAGATAGAACTCTTTGATCATCCTCCTTCACAAATTTTTGAGTAAAAACATCCTGGCAGACAAACACACTGACGGACTAACAGTGTTGTACGTTTCCACTTTGATGTGGATTGTCCAGGAAGAGTTTGCTTTACCTTTCTGGCCAAATCAGAAGGTGGCCTGATATCTTTTGCTCTATTAATTTCCTGTATTATAGTTTCACAGCTGGTAAAAGGG
>NW_027103289.1:1729855-1739256 GCF_902728285.1 Clytia hemisphaerica
AGAGGAAGAAAGATCAATGCGTATGGCACTTCAAGGGCATACGATTTCTGGTTCAGCAATGACAATCTGGAGTGGCAATTTTTCAGCCTTCATGTGTGGTATAAATACTTAATCTCGTAACCCTTTAACTACCGAGGTCGGAATATACCTGATTTTCAATTTAAAATCACCATTTTTGGTTAGAGTTGACGTAAATAAGTTGTGCTTCAAGGTTTACCAGGAATTTTTTGAATTAGTTAGTCTTCTTTGACCGAGATTTGGGCAAAAAAAGTCAAATAAAAACTTATAATGTGAAAACAAAGAATTTACTTTTAATCATTTCTAATCGTTTACCTTTCATGTAGGGGGGAGTCGCAGAAGAGAAAGATCAACGGCCATCTGCTACGACAAGGAAAGAAGTTCGAGATATGTTTGAATAGCAAGTTCCGTAGGTGTTTCACACTCCGTTAACCTTTTTTTAACCTGTTTTGTGGTTAACCTTTATGTCAGAGCAGAACATGTATCTGGTTTGGATAGTACATGATACAAACTGTCTTGGTGTTGTGTTGATGAAATCAAGAGTTTAAATTTCATATTGCGAGCCTTGGAGAGATTCTGTCTTGTCTAAAGTTATTTCCAATGACCTTTATACTAGGTAAACAAATTGGAAAAAGAAGTACAGTACCATACAAGAAAATTAAAGATGGAATAGTTGAGGTGCGGGGTCTTCCCATGGACTTTGATTTTCGGAATCCGTCAGCTTATGCCAACTGGAGATCATCAAAGAACACATAGAAGATATTTCTTTCATCGGTAATGCCCTTCCCTTTCGTTATTATTATATTTAAAAAATTGTTCTTAAAAGTAGCAGCTATAAACGGTCTCCTCGTAAGATATTTGCATTTTGGCTCAACTCCAATGTTAACGTAATTTTTATCTTTCTTAAGAAGCTATTTAATATCCATCCGATATCCTTGGCAATGTTCTAGCACCGCGTTATGGTTATTACAAATTTTACATTCAATTATAGAAAGCGAGACCCAGAAGCTTATTCCTCACTTTTATTCTCACTTTTTAGTCAAGAAGAATCCACAAAAGAAAACTTCACGTTTCCACCCTTCCGGACAATGTTCTGATAACATCCAACCCGCCAGTGATGACATCCAACCCATCCATGATGACATCCAACCCACCCATGGTGAGTTCCAACCCGCCGATGATAACATCCAACCTGTAGATAATAGCAACCATTCTATTGATGTTGATGCTGCTAACCATAATAAAAACACGGATTAGCAAAAATGAAACTTCGAAGCAACCGGCTTCCAAAAAACTTAAAGTCAACCTTAAACGTCCCCAGGACTACAAATTTTATAAACAATTAGAGAGCCACTGTAAAAAATTGGCTCTATCGGACACTATCCCAAATGAAAGTGATAAAGACGTTTCGTTGCGAGAGGTTTTGGAAATGGCAAGCACGGATGAAGGCTACGTCGTGTACATCGAGGGTCACCGTTCCAACCTTGAAGGTGAAGACGAATATTGTGTAAAATGGATTGGGTTTCCTAAAACCACTTGGGAAAAAGAAATTCCAGAAGATGACATATTTTATTATAGGGCCTCTTTATCCAAGTAGAACCTAGCACAGAAACATTTACACGCTTTTTTTTATAGAATGGTGTTTTTTCATTTCATCATGAATATTCTTAACTTTTTGGCGAAAATCATCCAAAAATATTCTTACGGTATTCTTAGGTTAAGATCGAAATTGGCAATCTACAGGTTAAAATGCATTAAAAATGGCATTCTTAATTTCAGTTGTTAAATTCCATGATGGTGATATTCTTACAATATTCTTAATTTTTTGGCCATTTTCACCATGGACATTCTTATAAAGTGTATTCTTATAAAAAAAAAGCGTGTAGTACTACCAAATGATTCTATCGTCTTAGTTTTAGTGCATTGTTTTGTTTTGTTACATTCCAAATTGAAAGAGCTTTTCATTGCTGATTAAAACAAACCACCTTTTTTTCAATTTTCCGATTGTCTTTTTTCGTAGGGGATGAACATTAAGGGAAGTTGTCTAAATTGTAAAACTGCTTTTGTTCTTAGTTGATTTCTACTTTTTTTCTTCACTTTTTTTAAATTCTTTACAGTTTTTTTTACCATTTTTATCCAGCGTTCTACGTTTCAAAGGATAACGAAAACAGAAATTTTTTATTGTGTATATACTTTGTAGCTAAAAGTCTGTTTATTTTATTATGATCATAGATTATATATAGATTATATCCTGTATTTAAGCCTGTTGAAAGATTTTTGAAAGTAATATATCAAAATATCTGGACTGCAATTTTTTGGAACAGACTGCAATATCTGAAGTATACACCAGAATAAGAATATACCAGAAGTTTGTAAGACAGAAATTAATAATGTGGAGAAGAAGTATCTTCATCTTTTATTACCCCATGAACATTTTCTAATGTCATTTTCTCATAATCGATTCCTCCTATTTTACAGCACTGGCCTCTTTACGTCGCAGAATCGATTACGGCCCTGGCTCGCGAGGTTGATGACGTTTTCATAAAATTTTGGCCTTCCGCTGACCCCAGCAGGCACACAACGCTGTTTCAACGTTCATCTAACGTTATATGGACGTTGTGAACGTGTTAGATAAACGTTGAAACAAATCATAAAGCCTTGCCTTAGGAGGGAATCAAATTTTACCGAAGCTAATTTTCCTGTAACTTATTTTGACGGTGCGAGGATTTGTCGTTTTTTGCGTAACTTATTCTGTAGGAAGAATTCCTTAATTTCCCTGGGATTGAGTTTAACGGCTCTGACCAAAGTCAGAAAATTGGTTAAGGAATTTGAAGATAACAATTTTGTTTTAAGTTCCTTCACGCCTTAAAAAAATTGCCTGTTTAATGTGATTCATTTAAGAATACTTATTAATGTTTTAATTACAAAAAATGAGAAATACCGTAATGAACTTTTAAAAAAAATTAATAAAAAGTTTTATTACCCTCCCTCTTTTACAAAAAAGTGCTAATCTATCTATTTTAAAGGTGTTGAGACGAGCAAGCTTTTACAAAAGTTTTCCGACAATTTGTTTGTAGTTCGACTAATATTAATTATACACCGTATGTCAGAAAGATTTTTGCCAGGATCTGGCTATCCTTAATTCTTATGGTTGAGAGAGCCAGGTTACACTATTCCGTGCTTAATTATATCGAGGGTTTTACTTTTTTTTTATTCTTCACCCTCGATATCATTTTAAAACGACCCCCCCCCAAATTTTATGAAATTTTCCTTAAAACCTTTCATCTCTTAAAAATCCATTGCCTTTTGGTCCTGAATGAAAAATACCCCTGTCCAGGCAAATCACAATGGCGGCGGAAATCATGCAATCATACATTTATTCTCGTGTTTTAAAGCCACATAGAGAATAAAGCCAATATATGCGAAAACTGAACGAGTACAAGTGGTGCTGGCTAGAAAATCTTAAAAATAGTTACGTGTGCCAACTTTGGTATTCAATTTGAAATGATGTATATAATGAACACGATCAAGAAATAGTTTTATCATGCCTGCCTGCTTGAAAGAGTTTTTCATTGATTCTTAATTAAAGTCCCCCTTTTCCAAGATTACAAAAGTAATGATTAACTCTGGGTAGCTAAAACTAAATAGTGTTTCAATAGACCTTTTCATAAATTACGTCACGAACATCACTTGCCTCGTATTCAAACAATTTCCATAGTGATTATGTCCCTTGAGACATAGTCTAGCATGCTAGACGACTTAACTCAGTAAAAAATAGGAAGTAGAAAACTTGTCAGGAGCATCAATATAGTCGTCTAGAATATTTTGTGCACAACAAACTTTTCATAAAAATTCTCTTTTTTCATGTTTTTGGATAACATTTTCAGGGGGTCTTGTTGGTTTGTTTTGGTTTGTTTTTTTTCTTTCACTTAGAAATTCTCATTGGCTGAAATTTTTATTTGTTTATGTATTTTGTTGTATATGATTGTTTTCTCACCCCGCAGAAATCTGCGGGCCCTGCTGGAACTCCCGTAAGCTACGGAAACCACCTTAGCCCAGTCGTTTATTTTAACCATATCCCGACATAAAAATTTCCCGCTTTCAACAAAAACGTTATAAACGACTGGATTCCCAGTCTACTTGAGACATTAAAGGATTACTTTATGAATAGAAAGTAGTTTTAATAAAATCCACTGGGAGTCAATCACCATGGCAATAATTTCAAAACGAGGCAAGTGATGTTCGTGACGTAATTTATGAAAAGGTCTATTATCTCCGTTAACATTAATTTCAATATTATGCTTTTATGTAAAATGTATAATTGGAAAAGCTATTCTTCAACTAATCTTAAAGCCTTTTTGTATGAAAGCAACAAAAGACGCAAAGATAGAGAACTGACAAACAACGTGTTTACAGGCATTATTATAAGCGAGGATTAATATATTATAAACATTACTTACAAGCGATTCTCATTGATTGAAAAGTTCTTTTTGCAAATACTGTAGACTCCCGGTTATTCGAAGCTCCAATGATAACTGACTCGAATAACTGAAAAACTCATTTTCCGCCAGGTTTTTAACTTAAATCTTAACGGAGTGGGCATTCTTAAGAAATTGAGGCTATGTGGTTCAGTAAACCGATAAAAATACACAATAATTTTTTTGTTTTGAAGAAAGTACTTGAAGAATATAAATCACTTGATTATTTGATTGACGGCGTGATTATTAGCCCTGGGATCGTCTAGATGAAAATCTCACACAGGTGAGATAATTAAAAATGATGTAATCTTTTGATGTACTGTTTTGTTGACAAATCACAAAGGTTACAATCCATCATTTCATTTCCATCTCTTCAAACAGATTGTTTGAAAAGACGGATATAAATGTATGTGATACAGTATTTAGAATTACTGCTTTGGGAATAGATTGTTTCACCATTTTTATATTTTGCTATAAATCAGAGAAACTTTAAATGGTTCGATTCGTTAAAATACGAGGAGAATAATGGTAAAAAATCGCAACTTAAATTTTTCTAATTCTTTTTAAAATCGGTAAAAACTACTCGGGTAACTTAATGCATGATCCAAATTTTATAAAGTTTCGATTATTACTTCTCGATAGATATTCAACTTTTTAAATTATGATGTTACACCGAATCCGATATTCTACATCCAAATACAAAAAATGAATATTTTGTTATGGTTTAGGGACTGGAACTTGGCCGGATAATGTAATTTTGAGACATGCATTAAGTTGAACAAAATTGAATTCTTTTCATTAACATTATTACCGAGCTATTGAAAGAACCGTTTCTCGATCGATGGCCCCACTACAAGGGAGAAGTGAAATCAGCACATATTGCTTCAACCGAGGCAGAGCTTGGTTGTCATGCAGATTTTAAAGGGGTTTACTTATGATAATTCTTTTATTCTATGCAATCAGCTTGAATTTAGATAGAAGTCCGAAAATTTAAGAGCAGTTCTTTTGAACTTTCAGGTCTGGGAATCGGTTCAGTGCGTCTTAAGTTTTAATACCTGAAACCCTTGATGATACGCAAGAATCTTTACCCTTTTGTGCTTGATTGTAAGGTTGGTCATTTCGCAGTTTTTCGGAAAAAATCACCTTAACTTTATGACGACCCATCAATTTTATAAAATTTTGCTGAAAAACTGTCAAAACCTGCATTTTCCTAACGCAAATCACCCCAAATTAACTTAAAGATGACACCCCCATTAAAGGATTTTCTCCCAGAGTACCAACCCCTCCTGCTCAGTCCACCCAACGGATTAGAATGGGTCAAGCTGGAGTTTTTACAAGTTCTTTGATGACTCTGTTGGTCGTTAAATGCTGAGACAAACGATTTTATTACTTTTTCTAAAGAACGCGTCATCCCTATTGTTTAAAAATAACCAATCAGTTAAGCATCTTGTAAAAACTCCAGCTCATCCCATTAGAATAGGTGGATTAACTTCTCTCGTTGCTCCCAAGAGAGATCCATTGTCTTCTCATTGTTACAAGAAAAATCTGTAAATGACTCTGCGCACTCCTCGTTTAGTTTTTTCATTGTTTTTATAAGAACAATTTTCCAATTTATACAGTTTCGAAAACGAATTTGTCCTATGATTCGATCAATTTTGATGATTTTGCAAATATTTTAAATCCTGCACTTAAGTTTTAGCATCAACAAACGCTAGACCAGTTTTAATGTAAATTTTTAATCTTTTGTCAATGGCAATCTTCAGATAAGTGAAAATTAACGTATGGTCTATAACTAAGAAACTATCGATGGGTCACGAATGGGTTGCATACTGGTGAAAGAAGACTGTATTTAGAATTAGGAAAATGAATTTCAAATTATTTGGCTAATTTCTGCATTGGATAGAAAGGGCTAAAAAAGTGCATTTTCTTATTTAAAATGTACCACGTGATACGTAATGACCAATGAAAATGTTGAAAGTAATGATTTTTTACAACTTTTTTACAACTTATCAAGTTTTAATTGCTAGCAAACTCGTAAAAAAGTTTGATAACCTAACGAGGAGTGTTTTCTATGAGTTCTTAATCCACCTATTCTAATCCGTTGGTCCACCCACCCCTACCAAAGGATAGCTGTAAAATTCGTGGCAATATCAGGGCGGGAAGAAGGTTAAGCCTTGTATCGCTCCAAAACCAACTGCGACACGTATCATACATAGATGATTACATCGCTGTCAATCTCGAAGCAATATTATAGCGGGAAGAAGGTCAAGCCTAATATCGCTCCAAAACCAACTGCGACACGTATCATAGATAGATGATTACATCGCTGTCGATCTCGAAGCAATATTATAGCGGGAAGAAGGTCAAGCCTAATATCGCTCCAAAACCAACTGCGACACGTATCATACATAGATGATTACATCGCTGTCGATCTCGAAGCAATATTTTAGCGGGAAGAAGGTCAAGCCTAATATCGCTCCAAAACCAACTGCGACACGTATCATACATAGATGATTACATCGCTGTCGATCTCGAAGCAATATTTTAGCGGGAAGAAGGTCAAGCCTAATATCGCTCCAAAACCAACTGCGACACGTATCATACATAGATGATTACATCGCTGTGTATCTCGAAGCAATATTTTAGCGGGAAGGGAGAGGTATGTAAGCGTTTTTTCATAGGAAACAAAGATATAAAATTTACACCTGAGATTTAAATTCAACAAAAATAAAATGTTACAGCCAACAAGTGACAAACTTGTTGAATCATTGTACGATTCATGAACTTATATCTCTGCTGTATTTCCAGCTTTAAATGCTAGTTTTCTTTATTTTTATATGGCTTTTTAAACACTGCACAGTTGTAAAAATCTAAAAATCTACGTACAAATTTGGGATATAATTTATAACTAGAATGTATAAAAAAGTCTATTTTTCTTTTATGCATTGTCTCGACTGATTATGATTTGTACACATCGGTGCAGGTATTATCAAAGGCATAGTCGACAATAGCTTAGCTCAAACTGAAGTATTCTTGAAGAATCATCAAAAATCAATTAGTCTACATAATATACAGCTCCAGGCTTTTAGGCCTTACTCTTGGTCTATAGGCACTGCTATATGCGGCCACTAGTTTATTTAATTTTTATTATTTAATTTTGGCGAGAATTTATTTTGGCGAGTGACCAAAATATTTAATTTTGATGGGAACTAACTTTTGGCGAGTTTTGTCTAAATTCGCCAAATTCACCAAAATTAGTTCCCGCCAAAATAAGTTCCCTTAAGGTAATCAATTTTCAGAGCCTCCAAAGCTGAAAAAGTAATGTATAAACTAAATATAAAACAAATTACTTGTATCTATATCGGAATGATTGGTGTTTTCATCATCAGAAGAAATCGAGACGTCAGTCAATTCATCTTCACTCGAGAATTCATCAGTTTCAAAAAAACTTTCTGCATTCGTCATTATATCTTTTTCGTGCTGTGATTCGGTTATGTCCTCTTTGGGTTCAGCGGGTTTCCAAATATCGTCATTGATATCGTTGATATCGACGTTCGGATTCAATACAAATGCGAAAAGTCTTTCTAACTCTGCAATAAAGCTTTTGACATTGGAAACTCTTTCATGTAAAATAAACTGTATTCCAACAGTTTTTTCTACGGCAGTCTGATTGATTAATATGCTTAGGCCAAAAAAAAAAGTAGTCTTGTTTCCGGAAATCAGCCGGGTGAACTTTTTTTTGGAAAAAAATATATCTCACCCGGCCGCAAATAGAAAAAAACTTTTTTTTTTGTGCAATCGAAGAAAAAAAACTTTTTTTCAAACTGAATATTTCAGACAAGTAAGCTAAAGAACGCAAAACGTTTTCTCAACATTATTTAGTTCTTCGTAGTAACAATATGTATTAGTTGTGCACGAGGCATTATGTGTGCAAAAAATTGTACGCGACACGTTTACTTCGGGTTTGACTTTTGTTTTTGTTTTTGTGTGTGTGACATTCAAATGTTTTCATTGATTCGAACGTTAGAATGTTCGAAAAAGAAATCAATGGAATGTTTGGGTTATTTGAATGTTTTTGTTTTTATCGAAATTCACTGACAAAAATAGATCAGACGAGACAGGAGTGAAGTGAAGAGATCAAAAATTTTTGGAGTGAAGCTGAACTATTTCAATTTCCGGTCCATTGGTTTTCTTTTTACCCGCGTGCTTTGTTGATGTTAGCGTGACATCTATTTGAATAATTAATATTTTAAAAGCTTTTGTCCCCACATTTGAGAGAGAGAAACTTTTTCGAATATTTTTTTTTGTTTATGTTTTTGTCTCACATTCGACCTTTTGCGAGTGGAGAGTTTACTTTTTCATTTTTTTGTTGAAAAGAGGGCACAAAAAGTTACGATTTTACGATCCATTTAACGATTGTATTCAAAGATTTACGTATGTCACTTGTGTTTTGAAAAAGAAAATCTTCTGTCACAAATGTTTTCTACTTTCCTGTTTTATGTTGTTGTGAATAGAATTACCTTAGAGTACAGCTTCTTCTTAAAATTTCGTTTTTTCAAGTAAAGAGACATACATAGAACCTGGATTATTTTTTCGTACACGTCAATTAGAGTTTTTCTAGGAAAATTGAAAAAAAAAAATATTTTCCGGCCGCCCGGGTGAGATTTTTTTTCGTCACCCGCATTTCCGGAAACAAAACTACTTTTTTTTTTGGCCTTAATTGTTGTTTCCAATAGCAGATTGTATCTTCCATCTCTTGTCTGATGATTAGTACTTCTTCCATTGCCCTTTGTTTGCGAACATAAAATTGGACTAGTGATTTAATCACAATGGTTGGAACGTTCGAACTTTGTCTCTGAAAATAAAAAAAATAATACTGATATTATAATGATACTTATATAAGAT
>NW_027103290.1:0-4048 GCF_902728285.1 Clytia hemisphaerica
TGAACATGAGGGTCTACTGACAGTCTAAGCTTAAATTCCTATATCAGGATTAGAAACTAGGCTAGTTATACCCAGGCGGTGTCAATCGAACTAATCAAACCATATCGAACGATAGCTGTTTGATTACCGAACCCAATCGCGAACACCTATCGAACCGGGAAAACCTTCATAAAGTTCGATGACGGTTCGATTATACGATTATAATTCGATCGTAGTTCGATGAATACGATGATTGAGGTTCGATCAGTTCGATTAAGATCGATGAAGTTCGATTGGTTCGATTAAATCGATTTATACCTTGCCGCCAAATTTTTTATTTATGTTCTGAGGGCGTATTGGCGGCCGCCCACGGGCCATTCTAGTGGGCCATCCTATATCTATCCCATGAGGCACCCCCAGCGGTTTGCGTGGATGACGTGATTGGGACTTTTTTCTTGCGTGATGGCGTGATTAGAGATTTTTTTTGGCGTGATGGCGTGATCAAGATTTTGGCATGATGCATGATAGGGCAAAAATTTGAGGCGTGATTTGGGCTATTTTTCGCTATTTTTTGCGTGATGACAAATTTTAGTGATGCGTGATGGAGAAATTTTTTTTGCGTGATGGTGTGATTAGGGGTGCCGCTGGGGGGCCTCATCTATCCCATCGGATGGGACAAGCTGGAGCTTTTACAAGTAGACAGGTAGCTGACGACATCTAAAATCTAGATTACTTTTGGACAAACGCAGAGTTGGGTTTTCTTGTTCCCATATATCTACTGATCCTAAAAATTTTACTTGGCGTCCGAAAATTTATTTAACGGACACGTCCGGTAGTAATTTGTCAACTGATGAAGTCACCACCAACACATAGTAATGATATATATACCATTTGACACATTTTTTTATGTAGATTCCAAATCACATCAGTCTCAATAAGTAAAAATTTAGATATCAAAAGTTATATGGATCTCCAGGCCAGTCAATCACTTGTCCATCAATTTCACCCAAACTTATTATGGCACCAAGCGGGATTCAAACCAACTCCAAAGAAAGACCATTGTATTACGAGAAACCGGCACTTTATCCATTGAGCCATCGTTATGACTCTCGAGCTCAAACCCTAACCCTAACTGATAATGACTCAATACCCCCTGAATCACTGAATGACGGATAGAAAAAATTATTAAGGAAAAAAATTGCTCATCGCGCTTTGAGCATGAAGAGAAATTAGTCTACTGTATAACTAATTACTACAGCTTAAATTATGATACCTCCATACTTAAGTACATTCCATACTTAAGGATAGTGAATACAAGTAAAACCAGCAACAAGAAATTAGATATTATATTACCTACCGTGAAGTAGGGTAACTTGCATCAGTGGAAGGAAACTTGCATCCATCAAATGACTGACCAATCAAGGCAGCAGAATTTCAAAACAAATGAGCTATGGAGCTCCGCTCGAAGCTCTACTCTACCATTTTGTTTTGATTTAACTTTGTATTTTAATGACCAGCCAGGTAATTCATTTTGAGGGCTATGCATGTTAGCCTCCACTGATGTATGTTACCTGATCCCACGGTATAAATCAGACGGTACTAGCAATAAAATTGAATATTGAGTCGATTGATAATGATCAAAGTAATAATAATGATAGAAGTACACATTGTTTTTTTTTAAGACAGTGTAGACCTAACTCTTCATACAAAAATTACGGGAAACGCATATTTGGACTTTGTACCCTATGCTGCACGCCAGCACTTAAGCTGAAGTCCCGGAAAAGCGGGATGAAAATCAGTTTTTTTTTTTTTTTTTTTTTTTTTTTTTTTTTTTTTTTTAATTTAATGCGTTATATTATTATGCAATATTATATTATGCATTATATACAAATTTTACCTCATAAATAACTTCCAAGATGTTTAAAAAAGAAAAGAAAATCTATGTAAAAAAAATACTAGTCCGGAGCCAGTCCCGTTATGGATCTTGATATTATCTCAAACGTAAGTAGTCAATAGTAATAATTTAGAAATTTTTCAATAAAGGAATTAAAAAGCGCAAATAACCTCACAGTCACTCGAACTTTTCGTGAGTGAAGAGGAGAGGTGGTCTTTGTTCCATGGAGTTCTGCTGCCGCGGAGGCACAAGAGGACCGAACTCAATAGTGCAAAGTTCACCTTTCTTCTTACCCAAGTCGTTGTGACTGACAGGTTTTCGTCACGCTTTTCAGACAGAAGTTCACTAAGTCTCTTATAAAAACATTTTGTCTCTCTTCCCATGCCGCCCATGGCGGTGTGAAAATGAAAACGATTGGCGTGAATGATCCGTGTTCGATTTGTAGGATACGGGAGTCGTACGTGCGTTTCTTTTCCCTTTCATTGACATCGCATGCTTGAGAGATGCTGGAGTTCCTGAACCGTTTGGCGATTGGGTTGAAAACCCTTACGTCAAAAAATGCCTTTTGGCCAGGAATCCAAAATCCCCTAGCAGCAATATCAAGACGGGCATTGTCTTGAGTGTTGGTAGATTTCATTTCAAAGTTCTCTCCTGACAGTGGAGTCAACGCTGGCTCAACTTTCACGTCTTTGCAGACTTGCGCCAGGAGGGACGCAGTAATGTCACGAATTTGGTTGTGGCGAAGAGTGACAAAGCCACCCTTCTTGCACGTCAGCGCGTTGCTCCCAAGTTGAACGAAGATCCACATACACAAACGTTTGGTAAACGATTTACTTGGTGACCGTATCGAATCTTGATCAGGTCCCAAAATGATTGCTTGTCGAGCTGGAAACCTTCGTCTTGAATGGGGAGTGTGGATAGCCAGAGGGATGATCCAGGCTCGTGGTTGATTTCGAGGAGCTTTTTCATGCCGTCTTGTGATTGGTTCTTGATGTTTTCCAACTTCTGTCGATGAGACTGTGTGTGCGTTTGAGTTTGAATGACGCTTTCAATTTCTTAATTTCATCTTTGTCGATTTCGTTTTCTTCTTGTTTGATGATGTTCTTACGGAGCTGTTCGGTGAGCAATTCTGAGTTTCGGAATTCGGATTCGGCCAGATCGCTGAACTTGGGAATTCCCAAACCACCTAGGCTTGGGGGAAGGGTAAACAACTCGCGCTCTACGTTATTTGGATGAATTCCTCCTGTGATCGCTGGGATGAACTTGCTGGTGATGGTTTTATCTAGCTTTGAGAGGTGATGTTAAATGTTGGGGATGGTTCTCATGGTGAAGTTTAATTTGTGTTTGTAACCTGCCGTGAAGCAAGTGTAGGCTTCTTGAGGGGCGATTTTGGCGATCTCCGACAATAGCTCAATTTCGCCGATCCAGGTGCTGATCTTCTCAGTGACAAACTCATCGCGGTAGTCGTCTGAACCGATGGCAGCTCCGAGGTGTTTTTTTCCTTCGGTAGTGATGTGGATATTTGTGTCTTTGAATTCTTTTTGGGCTTGTTCTATAAAGGTGTTGTGGTTTGACGATGATCCAAGTTTTGTCTGCGCGCTGGAAGTAGCCATATTTGGGGCCCCAGCGAAGTATCGTATCCCACATTCGTTTGAGCCCACGAATCGTACCGCCTCCGAATATGTCGTCGGCATATCCTGCTGCTCGGGTGTTGGTGTTACGTATCTCGCTAGCGGCGAAGAGAATCAAAGGGATTGTTGCGATAGCGTACAGCAGGCCGGCAATGGGATCACCCTGCGTGGTGCCTTCAGATGAACGGATTTCGACACCACCGAGGACGAAGAGTCTGGAAGGTGTATTGTAGCAATTGGAGGCAAATGTTGCAATTGAGGGGAGATGACTTTTATGTTGTGCAAAAAAATGCTTCACGGTTGACTGCGTTGAAGGCGTTTGATGCGTCGACTAACATCACAGCTTCACACTCGTGTTTGTTGAATATCTCTCTGAGGGCCGTGAAATAGCGGCTTCACAACCCCTGCATCTTGGCCGGCACAAACTTGCAATGAACCGATGGAATCGGTGATGTCTTGTTTGAGCAATCTTGATACTGTCTTGCCGATGATTCTCCGTAGTGTTTCGCCGATACCGATCGGTTGGGGGCCTGGGTTTTTGTCA